>NC_142428.1:10455000-10465000 GCF_059516105.1 Syngnathus floridae
GTCATGCAATCGACCAGTAGTGGCTAGGCGATCGACCGGTCGATCGCGATCGACGTATTGGGCACCCCTGCACTAGAGTCTGTGTTTCAAAATCAGCTTGTGTCGGCTGCTCGTTTTTCCTAGTGGCCACGGCCACGAGATCTGTTACATACATAAAAATAAATCACCAACTAATAGCATTTGTATTAACTACCTTAGATGAACGGTTGACTCACCGTAGTCTGATTGTGTTAGATAAACGCCGCTAAAGTCGTCGTCAAAGGATGCGTGGACGTCGGCAAAAACGGTGATGTCTACAAACATTACATAAACATTACATCGTGTTTTACAAATAACCCCAGTGTATTATTGTTATTATTATTATTATTTATTATTATTATGCCGACAAAATAGTAACATGACTTACTTTTAACCATCTCGAAACAACTTTCGACGCACTCCGACTCCGCTGATCAGCGCTCATGCGCTGGCTTGTCTTCTCAAAATGATCGCTGGTCATCCGTCCCAAACTAACTTCAAATTCGGCGGAGAAAAGACCACGCCTATGGGGTCACGTGCCGCGAGAACACTCTGCTACCGCTAATGATTTGTGATGTCGTTTTAATGACTCGACCTCAGCTCAAACTATTGTTTGTTAAACATTCTCTTTCAGATGTCTTTTTCAACAAAGTTACACGCAGACAACTCGGAGCCAATAATGTTGACTCTCCTGACTCAACTAGCGGAGGCTCCACAAGCTATTGTATGTCAAATTAGGTGCAGCAACACCTTGACTATCTCCTTTTTTTCATCCCCCTTGACCCCTAGACGCACTGGTTGGTCTAGCTCAGGTGTATCACTTCTTTGAATTCTTTCACAAAAATGCAGGCCCTACACATGCCCATACATGTCCCCATCCAAAAATGGCGACAGCCAAAGATGGCGCCGTCTCAACTGGCGCTATCTTGGCACCCGCCAGACTGGCGTACATGCCCCCCCAATCCAAAATGGCGCCGATTTATGGCGCCATAAAATGCCATAAAATTTTATGTCCCCTACCTCATTTGCATACAATAGACATCAAAGTCTTATACATTGTTCATCAAGTCTTATACATTGTTCATTTGTGTCGCAAGCGCAAGTTGGACACTTTGAAAAATGAGGCAGAAAAACAGGTACAGTTTTTCAGAAAAATTACGAAGCACTCAGAGACTGTCACGCTTGCATTGTTTCAATTGGCTTGGAACATTGCACGGGCTAAAAACCCATACAATGGAGGGTAGTTCGTTAAAAAATGCCTCAGTGACGTAATTGAAATCTTGTCTCCTGAAAACGACAAACTAAAACGAATGGTCTGTCCCGCCACACATAGTAAGTGAAAAAACTTGTGTTTTTGTTTGTGGACTTTGTTGAACTGAGAGTTTGTCTGTGTGAGACAATACACACAATGTTCATTGTTTAAAATGTGGTCTGTGGTCTTAGTACTGTAGGAGTTAATTTATGTCATTATCATGTTGGTGCGTGACATGATAATGTCACACAATAAATTTGGCTGAGCAGAGGTGTGTGTGTGTGTGTGTGTGTGTGTGTGTGTGTGTGTGTGTGTGTGTGTGCGTGCGTTTGTGTGCGTGTGTGTGTGTGTGTGTGTGTGTGCGTGCGTGCGTGCGTGCGTGCGTGCGTGCGTGCGTGCGTGCGTGCGTGCGTGCATGTGTGTAAGAGGAAGGGATGGGGTGATGTTCATGTGTGCTCACGTGTATGATGTGGCTCTTTGCGGTAACACAGTAAATAATGTGGCTCTTAGTCTCTGACTGGTTGGCCACCCCTGCCCTAGTGATTGTAGGAAAGAGACTCAGGCTATGCATTAAATTTAAAAAATCATCAATAATTTGTTGCTTATTTGGATTTAATACCGTATTTGCCGGTGTACAGGTCGACTCGGTGTATAAGTCGACCCCCTAAAATTCGACGGAAATTTACGATTTTATGATATATCCTTTGTATAAGTCGAGCTCAATTGTTGCATTATATTAAACTTCAAAATTCAATATGCGAAATTTATTGACGAAATGTGTTCAAATTCCGGGAGGCCGTGCGCATGCGGCTGTTTATAAGCACCGCGGAGGAGATCGCGGCCGGCAAGCTCGCGCACGCCGCCCGGCACCAACGGGAGGCCGGAAATAGCTCCAAGCCGAGCGGATCGGCACTTTATAAGCACCGCGGAGGAGATCGCGGCGCCTCATTGGACTTCCGGCGAGCTCGCGCACCCGCCCGGCACATCCGGGAGGCCGTGCGCACGAGCCAAGTGGCCGAAAATAGCCCCCGCCGAGCGGATCGGCTGTTTATAAGCACCGCGGAGGTGGTCGCGGCGCCTCATTCGACTTCCAGCGGCCGGCGAGCTCGCGCACCCGCCCGGCACATCCGGGAGGCCGTGCGCACGAGCCAAGTGGCCGAAAATAGCCCCCGCCGAGCGGATCGGCTGTTTATAAGCACCGCGGAGGTGGTCGCGGCGCCTCATTCGACTTCCAGCGGCCGGCGAGCTCGCGCATCCGGGAGGCCGTGCGCACGAGCCAAGTGGCCGGAAATAGCCCCCGCCGAGCGGATCGGCTGTTTATAAGCACCGCGGAGGTGGTCGCGGCGCCTCATTCGACTTCCAGCGGCCGGCGAGCTCGCGCACCCGCCCGGCACATCCGGGAGGCCGTGCGCACGAGCCAAGTGGCCGAAAATAGCCTCCGCCGAGCGGATCGGCTGTTTATAAGCACCGCGGAGGTGGTCGCGGCGCCTCATTCGACTTCCAGCGGGCCGCGCACTCGCGCATGCCGCCCGGTTCAAATTTTCTAAGTGCAACGCACAATGAGATGCATGAGAAACGGCCTTGGTTACCATCACATTTGAAGCGATGAATACGAAGTTAAATTTTATGACTCGGTGTATAAGTCGAGGTCGATTTTTTTCGGTCGATTTTGGATCGAAAAAGGTCGACCAATACACCGGCAAATACGGTATATCAATGTTATAATCCCTGCAAATAAAGATACTTTTGTTGCCTTTTTGTATTATCACACTTTCTATCCATTCTGTGAACGTGTCAATGCTAGAACCAGGAGCTCTACAGGCACAGCTTATAATATATTTTTTCTTTTCAACACTGTATTGTGAGACATTCAAGAAGGTTGTCCCCCACTTGTGTCATAGCCTCTACAATCTTGAATTTCATATTCAAATCAAAATAGATTGCAACATCACCCCCACCTTTACTCTGTTATGTATGAATTCATAGCCTTCCATCTCAAAATGCATTCCCTTCTCAGTCGTAATCCAGGTCTCAGAAAGAGTAATTATATTAAATGGTTGTTTGAATGTGTTTAAATCACAGGTGTCAAACTCAAGGCCCGGACGGGTTCTGCTACGGTTTTGTAGGTAGTACACATTTAATTTATAGCGATGCTGTCACAGCCTACCAATTAAATGTACAATATCTACAAAACCGTAGCAGCACAAATGAAGGTTTTTGCAGCACAAACCAGCACAAACGAAGCACAAACAAACGGTACTATTTTGGGTCCATTTGGAAGTAAATGGGGGGCTGAGTGACGTTATCGCTATAAATTAAATGTGTAATATCTACGAAACCGTAGCAGCACAAACAAACGTTTTTGTGGCACAAACCAGCACAAACAAAGCACAAACGAACGATACCATTTTGGGTCCATTTGTAAGTGAATGGGGGGGAGGGGCTACGTGACGTTATCGCTATAGATTAAATGTGCAATATCTACAAAAACGTAGCAGCACAAACGAAAGTTTTTGCAGCACAAACAAAGCACAAACGAACGGTACCATTTTGGGTCCATTTGGAATTAAATAGGGTGCTGAGTGACGTCATCGCTATAAATTAAATGTGTAATATCTATGAAACCGTACCAGCACAAACAAAAATGTTTGCGGCACAAACCAGCACAAACGAAGCACAAACGAATGGTACCATTTTGGTTCCATTTGGAAGTAAATGGGGGGCTCAGTGACGTCATCGCTATAAATTAAATGCGTAATATCTACGAAACCGTAGCAGCACAAACGAAAGTTTTTGCAGCACAAACCAGCACAAGTGAAGCACAGACGAACGGTACCATTTTGGGTTAATATTGAGCAGATGGGGTCTGGGTGAACTCTGGATGACCTATAAAATAATCTTTCATAACTAAAAAAGCATTGCAGCACAAACGAAAATTTTTACGGCACAAACCACCACAAAAGAAGCACAAACGAAACAGACTATTTTCCTTAAATTTTGCGTGGGGTGGGGGGCCAGCTTCACGCAGGTGCATCTTTACCTTTTCCACCAGTGCCAAGATGTTTTTCTGCTGCATCCTCAGAGCAGAAACGTCTTCCGAAAGGAAGTCAAGTGATTTTTTTTATGTCCTCGACCTCCTCCGTGGACATGGTCAGTTTTTTTTCGGCCCCATATTGCTCACGTTGGTCCCAGCCAATGTTCCCTCTAATTTTTCAAGTGTCTGTGCAAACACACAAGCTCCCTGTGCACACTGTGGACCACTGTGTGCAACACTAGATTAAATAAATAAACTAATAAACAAATAAGTAAGTAAGTAAATAAATAAATAAATATTGTCAATGAGAACTTTAATTTGCTCGGGGTCGGATTTTGTTTTGTGTGACAGCTCGTTCCTTTTCTGTCGATCTTTTGCGCTCTCGCAATACTGTACCTATCCCCTCTCCCATCTTGAGTCTTTGTACAATTTCAACAGCTTTCAAATAACATTTCTGCTGAATGTAACGCTTGAGGATTGTCCAACTTCCATATTTTTCCCTCAGTAAACTCGCCCGCCACTTTGTCTTCGCTGCATGTTTCGCAGAGGAGACCTTTCTCATTGGAAAAAGAGAAAATGTCACCGAGTTTCACTGTTTCCTCTTGTAGTTGCACTCACTCCGACAGCCATCCAAACTTTAAAGAACTGCCGCATCTCTTATTTATTTTGTCTTGGCGTGTGGATGTGTCGCTGCTCATTCGTTTCGCCATGATTAGCTAATTTAGCATTCGCATCGCTTGTCTCCGCCGCACTGTCGTTAGCTAGCTAACCTGCGCGGCACGGATGTGCAGGACTCATATGTGTCATACATATACCGTATTTTCCGGACTATAAGTCGCTCTGGAGTATAAGTCGCACGAGCCATAAAATGCCCCAAAAAGTGAAAAAAAACATATATAAGTCGCTCCGGAGTATAAGTCGCATTTTGGAGGCAATTTATTCGACAAAATCCCACACCAAAAACAGTCATGAACGAGCAACAACAGGCTAAACGATAGCAACAACAGGCTAAACGATAGGTATGCTAACGTGACAAACACAAACAAAGAGCTGAGAACGGGCCTGACGTAACATATAGAGTGATTAAGGACAACTATTACATGAATAACATGTTTATAAAACCATCAGTGTCACTCCAATTCATTAAATAGCAACAACAGGCTAAACGATAGGTATGCTAACGTGACAAACTCAAACAAAGAGCTGAGAACGGGCCTGACGTAACATATAGAGTGATTAAGGACAACTATTACATGAATAACATGTTTATAAAACCATCGGTGTCACTCCAATTCATTAAATAGCAACAACAGGCTAATCGATAGGTATGCTAACGTGACAACCTCAAACAAAGAGCTGAGAACGGGCCTGACGTAACATATAGAGTGATTAAGGACAACTATTACATGAATAACATGTTTATAAAACCATCGGTGTCACTCCAATTCATTAAATAGCAACAACAGGCTAAACGATAGGTATGCTAACGTGACAAACACAAACAAAGAGCTGAGAACGGGCCTGACGTAACATATAGAGTGATTAAGGACAACTATTACATGAATAACATGTTTATAAAACCATCGGTGTCACTCCAATTCATTAAATCCATCGATCGTTCTTTGTCAACAATGGGTGCGCACGGCTGAGGGCGCTTGCACTTCAAAATATTCCACAGGCTCATATAACGATAGATAAACTATATTTCAAATAACTATAATACAAGCCAATAATATTATCAAACCATCCGTGCACTTTAATTCCATTAAATCCATCGATCAAATTCCTCGTCCTTTGTCAACATCGCCGCGCGTGCGCCCTGACGTCAGCCTCGTCTTTATTCCACAGATCTACTATATAACTATATTGTAGCGTTAACAAAGTACAAGGATAGACGTGGGTTTGGTAAACGGCTCTTTATTAAACAAAACAAACTTCCAAGCGTGTGGCGGCGTGGACTGTTAGAGATTTGCTCACTCCAACTTATTTTGCAAGAACCACACGGGAGACAAGCAAGTCCTTTTTAGACACCTGCAGGTGGAGAGTTCACTCGTTCAAGGAATGAAGTCTGAACCCTCGTTCCTGCGAGGGGATATTTATTAAGAGAAACAGAGTGGGGGTTGAGAGTGGGGGTCAGAGTAGACAAATGGCCGAAGCCCCTGGCTGATCAAAGCACAGCAGGGGGTCCTTCACGATGTTGTGTAAACAAAACACTTTGATTGCTTCCTCTGCAGCTAGTCAATCAGTTCAAAAGATCTTAGCACTTTGTTCTACTACTTTTGTTAAGACAGGACAAGCGAGTTTAATTATTACAGGTTACATTCCAACATAATCATAGGATCAAACTAACCTGAAAACCCTAACATGGACTTCCAGACAGACCGGGCGTGCGTAATGGCCATGTCCGAGCCCCGCGCACCGTTCGCGGACAGCCACTCGGCCGAGCGCCGGCCCCCGACTCAGTAGAGTAGGACCGGGCGTGCGTAAAAGCCATAATAGTTTTTCAAACCTTCTATGTCACTCCAAATCCTTAATTCCTTCAAACTCTTTGTCCTCCGTGTCACTTAGAAATGATCACCGCTAATGATGCCGGTAGTCCTTATGTGGGCACGTTTGTATGTAAACAACCGCCGCGCCGCGCTACTGACGTCACTTGAAATAGTAATCCATTGGTACATCACGGTTCTCCAAACTTTCTTTCTGCTGCTCGATTACTGTTTTCAGCTGCATATTTTACAACTTGAAGTTTGTAACCTGCAAAATATGAGTTTCTTTTTGGTGCCATTTTTCTTAAGCCCACCCAGTTGATGAGTCACGGCCAACGGTGAAATTTAGAGCGCCCTCATCCAGTTTCGTCTGAAAATATAATTTTTTTTGGTTGTTTTATCAAAGTCAAAGTCTGCTTTATCGTCGATTTTTTTTTTTTATATGCTAGGACACACAAAGAGATTGAAATTACGTTTCCACTATCCCTCGGTGAGATAGTACACATATGCATACAAGCAATACAAAAAAAAAACAAGAAGGCACAAACAATGAATAAATAAGAGTGTTGAATAAATGATAAATAAACAAATAATAATAAATAATAATAATAAATATAAGAGGAGCAAAAATGGAGCAAGTGTACATACAGCAGACAGTGGACTTGGATATGGTGCTTTAAAGTGTTAATTGCTTTATTTGATGTTTTCTCTATTTTTATGTTTTGAATATGTTCAAGATAAAGATATAAAAGCATGTGAAGTGATCAACTATACTAAAAATAACATGGGAAGTGGTCAACTATACTTGTAAGTGATGTCTTAATGATCAGGTAAAAATTTGTGAAAAAAAACATATATAAGTCGCTCTTGAGTATAAGTGGCCCCCCACCCAAACTATGAAAAAAACCGCGATTTATAGTCCGGAAATTACGGTATGTAGCGTAAGTGAACCATATCATATCATTGGCTGGACACCTGTCAATTACTGATTTATACTACAAAAAGGCACAGAAAGAAAATCACTCGTCCACTTAATTAGATCAGATTACGTCTATCATTAGATATTCATCAATCAGTTCATGCAGAATTCTATTTTGTGCGCAGCATGGAGTTTCTTGTGCACAAAGACTGCGCAACCAGTGCGCAATTGCACAGCTGGGCAGCTTAGAGGGAACATTGGTCCCAGCTATCTCTGACAGCTCAATCTGCTGTTCCCCTGTAAATCTGCTGTTAGCTGTCTGCTAACAAACTCGCCGGTTCACGATCTGCTTAGATTGGTTTAGTTTTTTTGTATTTCCTTTCACTCTTAAGATCCTTGGTTTTGTTAATTCCTCTCTATGTCATGAAGTGAATGGAGCTGGGCGACCAAATGCAGCTTGGACCAGGGTTTATTGAAAGAACTCAAAAGACAGACTATAGATCAGGGGTGTCCAAGTCCAGTCCTCGAGGGCCGCGTTCCTCCATGTTTTCCAAGTTTCCCTCGTTAAACACACCTGTGCAGGAGCCTGATCATTGAATCAGGTGTGTTTAACGAGGGAAACTTGGAAAACATGGAGGAATGCGGCCCTCGAGGACTGGACTTGGACACCCCTGCTATAGATGCTCGACTAGGGACGAGAATAACTGAACAGATAGACGAAACAAGATGAGAACAGACCAGCAACTAGAGAAACAAGAAACAAGAAGACATGAGACGCAAACAATACGACAGGGGAGTGAGGGGCAGACAAGACTTAAATACAAGTCAGCTAACGAGAGGCAGGTGAGGGTGATCACACTGATCAGGGCACAGGTGGGGAGGGGAGAGCCCACAGACACGTGAACCGAAACTATGACAACATTAAAACAAGGAAACGAACTGTGACAGATCTTGACAGTGCCCCCCTCCTCAAGGGACGGCTCCCGACATCCTAAGAAAGAAAAAAAATCCAAAACTGTCCAACAAGGGGCGGGCGGGACTGGGGAGGCGGCCGCACCCCACACGCCACCGAAGGCTGACTGGGTGACAGCCGCTGGATCCGCGCCGCCGGAACTGGTGACGGCCGCAGCATCCGCGCCGTCGGAACGGGGTCGGGGGGCAGCCATGCTTCTTGCACCGCTGAAAGCCAACTGGGTGACGGCCGCTGGATCCACGCCGCCGGAACTGGTGGTGGCCGCAGCATCCGCGTCGTCAGAACTGGGTCAGGGGGCGGCCGTGCGTCTTGTGTCGCTGGAACTGGGTCGGGTGGCGGCCGCACATCACACACCACCGAAGGCCAACTGGGTGACGTCCGCTGGATCCACGCCGCCAGAACTGGTGGCGCCCGCAGCATCCGCATCGTCGAAACTGGGTCGGGGTCGCCCATGCGTCTTGCGCCGCTGGAGCCCCAGTTCTGTGGCGACCATGCAGCAGTTGCGGGAGCCGGCAACGGTTGGTCAAAGCGCTGGTCGCTGAATTGGTCGGATTGTTCTGTCATGAAGTGAATGGAGCTGGGCGACCAAATGCAGCTTGGACCAGGGTTTATTGAACAAACTCAAAAGACAGACTATAGATCCGGGGGTGTCAAACTCATTTTTTTCCACGGGCCGCATTGTAGTCATAGCTTCTTTCGGAGGGCCATTATGACTGTCAACCCAAATAAATGTATGCGCACCTCATGTTATATACAGTAAAAGCTACAAAACAAACTGAAAAATAACTCGTTTTCAAATCAGACGAGTAAAAACTGGTCAAATATTTAAAAAAAAAGATATTAAAAGTAAAGACAATTTGCAATTCTAGTAATGACACACGAATTTGATGCACAATTTGTCTTCGCGGGCCACATAGAATGATGGCCTTATCTGGCCCCCGGGCCTTGAGTTTGACACTGGTGCTATAGATGCTCGACTAGGGATGCGAATAACTGAACAGAAAGATGAAACAAGACGAGCACAGATAAGCAACTAGAGAAATAAGAAACAACAAGACATGAGACGCAAACAATACGACAGGGGAGTGAGGGGCCGACAAGACTTGAATACAAGACAGCTAACGAGAGGCAGGTGAGGGTGATCACACTGATCAGGGCACAGGAGGGGAGGGGCGAGCCCACAGACATGCGAGCCGCAACTATGACAACATTAAAACAACACGTTCGTTTCTTTCACTCTTGAAAACCTTGGCGAAGTTGGAAATGTTGGAACCAAGGTTTAATAATCACTGGCAAAAATACCACAACACAAATCCTT